>NW_022158377.1:0-26287 GCF_006535985.1 Synchytrium microbalum
AAGTGGAAAATGGGAATGGAATATCATCGCCACAATGGGGTAGGAAATTCCACCCAAATCACATTTGGCCGGTGTCTGATGTCGCCTTCCTAGTCAATCGTATTTCACAATAATTATGTCGTGAAAACAAACAAGATGCCTTGGGCGAACTCAACCGTCGAGGTGGGCATGAGCAGCAATTTCCGGATTAGTTCACTGTGCTGAATTCTGGTTGGCTTTCAGGATCTGAGATATGCATACTCTATCTCCTCTCCATATTTGATCAAGCTAGACTGGTCCAAGAGCAAATTTAAAACATCCAAATTGACTTTATGCTTATGGCCTGTTGGTAGCAATATCCATGATATCATGGACGTTTCCTTGGGTCGTAGGTATTTTTACTGTATATTGAAAGCCTTGCAGGTGACTGGCTGCTGTTGTTTGGCTTATGCACGTGCGGAACTCAAGCAGCCTTTCCAATTAGGCTCTGCACACTGCAGGATTGGTTCACCGTGATGTACGCTTGGAAAACACTGTGCGCGTAGAAAATCGATTTATTTTGATTGACTTGGAACACTGCGGAAGGGTAGGACGCCTACCTGATGGATTTAGCAACCAGTATATACCGCAAACGAAACTGGGCAAGCCAGAAATGCCCTACTCGTTCGGCTGTGACGTATGGATGCTGATGAAGGCCGTGCTTACACTTTCATTCGTCAAAGAAGATCGGGATACTCAAGGCCTCATTTTTGAGTTCCTCGAGTTATTTGACAAATCCCCAGATGATCCAAGGCTACGTAACGAAGGTGTCTCTACTGAAATGTTGATACATCTTGTATTTGAAGATGCAAGATCGCATTATGAAGCATCATAGTATTTATTGCAGAGTTTTTCTTGATAAAATTTGTACACATTACTAAGGCATAACCATCGCATCAGTCGTAGTAGAAACTGTGAATATAAGATATTGGACTTTCATTGAGGCTTGGAGTTGGCCCCGACTTGACGCATAATTCTTGTAATGGTGATCTCGACTACTCCTCCAGTCGCACCGCCTACCAATTCTAAATGTAGCCGCACCTATGAGCATCACTCCGAAACGACGATACATAACATGTTTTGTTCTTAAACGTTAAAGCCTTTCCAAGTCTTTGAGTATTGGTGGGTATACGTTAGGAATTTACGACCTGTTCGGACATATAGGTGCCTGCATTTTACATGTATTACTTGTTTGACAGAAGAAACATATTGCAACGATGACCGACACTGTAGTGCTCTGGATACAGCTCTTTATCATTGATGTTTCTCTACGTGTTAGCCACGAGATCATGAGGAACATGTGATTCCTCAACTCTCAGTCGTTAATAGACGAGACTGTGTAAAAGGCAAAGACATTAGTAGCACATACCCTGAGGCTACAGAGCTTTCTTCGTCTTGGTTTGGTTGGACGTCCGTTGGACATGTATCCTATTGTCTTTCTCCCAACTATTCAACTGTTACAAAGTTTCAACGACTTGCAACAAACAACACGATGATCAACCAAGTGCATTCGATATCATACTATCAATAGCAGAACACTCTCTGGAGGTCTCGGATATAGCCAACTTGTCGCTTGCATGCAAGGTTTTAAACAGGGAATGCAAGGAAAACGTTGATGCAATCTATCGTGCTATTTCACATAGCATCCCACTGGTCTTAAGGAAGCTTCACACCACTCAACACCCATCATTCGAACGGAGTCTACCAGAAACAGCCAAGTCTGCCTACTTTTACTTGCAAGCACGGCTGCATGAAGTGACATCAACACGCTTTTTGATTGAGGTGAGGTTTCAAGCTCAGCTCTTCCGTCTACACAGAGCGGACATGCGTACTGGTGTTTTTTCCCATTCAAAAGGTGTTGACGTCGCTTTTCACTCATTAGGACTATGCGCTCGATAGACTGAGACACTTTAATCGTGAACATCCTGGTGTCCACACGTTTTCGCAAAAAGATATGGAGGCCGAAGGATTCCAAGCTCTTGCCACTCTATGGGCTTTAGTGGATGGATCTCAAGTATGATTCACCCATGCGGTTTGGATCTGAGCTCCAACTAACATGGATCGAGAACAAACAGGCCTCAAATCAAATCTCGCGAACCCTATCAACATTGACCACTCCAGCTCTCATACTGGTGTCCCGTATAACCGAAATCGCTATAAGGAGAATCATGTTTAGGTTACGGTTTATTGGAGTGTCAAGTCAGGGTTATGGCGACTACTTGATCGAAGGAGGAGCTCGTAGGGTTTCTTGGGCTGTCTCTTCTTCCACCCCGTCAGACATACAAGATGACTATGAAGTCTGGCAAGAGAATGAGCAAGGAAGTGGATCTATCAGGAGATTGATTCTTGATTGTCATTTGCTGTTAAGGATTAGGAATGTTGGTATTAGGACGCCCTGAAAACAGAGACAGGCTGCAAACATAACTCATCATGGGATTGAGATTCGACCTATTATTCTCGAAATATATATAAACTAATCTAAACTATATAAACGTTGTAACCTGTTCTATGCAAGCATATACTACGTCTAAATGACCTTGCAAAAGACGTCCCTAAAACACTTCAAGCACCCTTTTCTTGCATTTCTACACTGGGTTTTGGAATGCATCTGGACCTCGAAGCTGCCTATTAGCAGCGTTCCATTTGATGGCAGCTTCCACCTCCGTGTCGTAATGTCCCAACACTTCCTCAATACCTCCAATACAGATGGTGGCCCTCCAATATGGACCGTGCCGCGAGACACCTTCAAACATAGACTTTGGGAGTATCGGTCGGCCATCGGATCCATCACTAGGTGGATGAGCAGCTCTTATTGGTACTGCTACTGGAGGAGCTCGGCTAGTGTGGGTATGGGGTGTACGGCGTTGGGTTCTGGAGCTTCTTTCCGGTTGTTGTTTTCTTACTGGAGGTGCAGCAGGGATCTGAGGCTTTCGAGACGCAACATGAGATCTACATTTGAGGAGTGAGTTGGTTGCAAATCGCGAAAAATTCTCTGCATCAATTTTCGTTGAAAATATTCACAATACCTGTTGTCGCTACTGTAACTCCTTTCACTCTCTTCCTCGTCTTCTTCGTCTGGATCATCAGACAATACATTCGTATTCGCATTTTTACCCCTGTATTCGATAGCTGCTTCATTCCAGGCTTTTGCAGCTTTTTTAGCAGTAGAATAACATCCAAGGTTACGTTGGTGCCCCAACGCAGTGATTTGAGCTTTGTATTTTCCAGGTGCAATTTTAGTAACACCTCTATATGGCGTGCTTCTTTTTCGTCCAGGAGCTTTTCTCCTCCTCTGAGAACCAGTAGAATTCCTCTGGGAACTACTAGAACTCTTCTTGTTTCCTGACTTGGATCTAGTGTGATATCAAAGTCAAACTTTCAGACATGCGACAATCCCACACAACAGAGAAACTGGAACTTACGGTGTGGGATTATTACCACTAATTACCACATAGCTATCATCAGAATCTTCTGCTTCTGACTCTGACGATATATACTGCACACGTTTACTAGACTTGCTGCGATTCCTCGACGACGATTTCCGTGTTATCTGGACATCCTCATCATCTTCAGAAAGACCCGCTAAATCAACTTCAGATTCTTCCGACAGTTCCGTTCCACCATCATCATCATGTTCAAAGCCAGCATCATTATCAACATCATCAGTCGGCGGTGTGGAAGACATACGCCGTCGTTTCTTGCCTTTGGATGTTTGCGACCAAGGTTCGTTTCCAGGTTTTGGTCCATCTGTATTACGAAATGATGGCGATTCATATCGGATTTGCGTTTTATTTTGTTGTTGCTGTTGTGGTAGAGGCATTGATGCTCTCCTCACTTCGATATCCGAAACACTCTTTTTATGATACATCGATTCTGGTTCATAGGCTGGTAATGATGGTCTTGCATTGTGTGATGGCGCACTTGAAGCTGTTGGTTGATTCTGATGACTTGTTGATGTTGGGCGATCATTATTAGAAGAAGATGAGGAAGTCGATATGGTGATGATACTCCTAGCTGGCTGATTTGGCAGCTGCGAGACGAAAGGTTGATCTTGTTCGTCACCATTCAGGTATTGTAGTACCTCCTTGATTTGTGATACGCGATGCCGTAGAGAGGTGTGAATGACATCAAAGTCGTCCAAATAATTCGGTTCGTCCTTTGGCTTGTTGTTCATCTTTGTGTTATGTTGATGTGCCCGAGAATGCGCGATGGTGGGCAATGCTAGAGGATAATCACAGCCGAAATAATGCCTAGATATTCCAAAATCTGATGATAATTCCTAAACATCGGTGATCAAGAGCGTTAGAACGAAAAATCAAAGAATGTCAGGAAGCAAAAAGTTTGAGTGAGACGATGCAAGGAACCGATGAACACCGGAGCATTGTAAATCTCAACAATACAACACATACCTTGGAGCGAGCATAAGATTACAACATGATGCTTTCGCTCAACAAAGCTTCGAGTCAAAATGAACTGCGTGGACAGAGACAGGCGCTAACATGATGAAAACAAACTTTCTGAGGCTATAATAAATACAATTTATTTCGTTCACAATCGTATTAATCTTCGCGGATCAAAGCATTCTTCACAAAAGACGGCAGATCGTTTGTGTTGTCACCTAAATCCCATGCAACGTTTTGACACCCATAGCATAGTCCTCTACTTGAATCTTTCGGTGGAGATGATAATGGTATCGGCGGTATGAGTGATGACACGGTATGCGATGATCGCCATTCATGAGATGCTGGTTCCACAGCTCTAAGACAGGAGGAGGCAAAAAAACTTAACAAGAGAGGAGTGATAGATGACGCGTTTCTAACAGTTCTCACCCTCCACATAAAGGACACTGAGTGACATGAGCTTTCGAGTCATGCCCTGTCTCAACCTTGAAGCCAGTCTTTAAGACTGTGCTCGTAGTAGAAGGGAAGTCTACCTGTAATCCCAGGATGAAATCTGCAAGAAGAGGGTTTAGTGCATGTATTCGACTGCTTAATCTCAAACGATAGCGTTCACCTTCAGTCAATCGATCAATACTTGACTTTGCTGGTAGGCCAGTATCAAAACTCCGCACAGTGTTGACATTGATTTCACAAAGTTGAGCAAGAACCGCGACTTCTTTTGATGTTAAGTCTCGCATAGGCTTCAATATGATCACTATGAAGTGAGAGCAACATCGTTAGATTCGCATTCACGTTTCGCGATGTCTGAAATGAGATTTCTGCCGTGGACACGCACCATCACCCTGCGTAGACTCTGAAGCAACCAACGCTGGCAGTCCAAACCCACGTCCTTTACAAACACCAGATATTATCTTGATTGCCGTTCGAGTAGCAGAATCACCCAGCAGTATATACGGACACGAATGCTCTCGAGCAACTTGTATCAGTAATTGTTGACGATAGTATTGTATCAGATCTTCTCGTGAGGACATTTTGGAAGCCGATGACAGACTCCGTATTAATCGTTCACGAGGTGTTTTCTGTCGCTCTGCAATAGTATTGAGAGAGATACCATTGAGTGCGAAAAAGAAACCGTGCTAATCATAGTACATACCAGCTGGATCCGACTTCTCTGCAGCTTCATCAGCAAACACGTCCTCTAGCCTCCTTACAACATACTCATGATCACCCATCATGGTGCCCAGCGACACGTCTTGCTGTCCTTCAATTAGAGCTGATTCATCGATATGACAAACAACCACTCCAGTAAATCGCGAGCGTTGGTACTTGTTGCGATTGAAAGACTCGTTCATCAAGTACAACATGAGGCTAGATATGACGTGTGCGTCAGTACAGTAGACACGAGCTTTTTTTTGCATAGCTCACCTTGAAGACATTCCACCAGAACAAGCCACCATTACCTTTCCAGTAGGAAGATGATCCATGGACTGCTGTTTAATAGCATGTCTGAATTGCTTTGAAGCTTTGTCTTTTAAGCATTCTCTGTTGCGACAACGAAAAAAAAGTCAGGGCAATGTCGTGAGCGATCGCTGCCTTGTTCGTAGTAAAGCATCAAGATTCAAGATGATCTCACCCGCAGAATACAGCATAATGTAGAAATATGATTGCTTTAGCCTTCTTGCACTTGATGCATATGCCTGACGCAGTTAGTTCTCGAACTCGAATTTGGCGAACTAGAGAAAAAGCACGGTCAGTGATATTACGAGCTCTGGAAGACGATATATGCTTACCGGGCCCATCATTATTAGATCCGTCGTCTTCAGGAGTCTCGCACTGCATTCTTCACGGAGCTTATTGACAAGATCTTGGAAAGTGTGTTTTTGTTTGATACCTATGAGCAAGAACACACTACAGTCAGAGCCGCTAAATCTATTGTTTTATTTAGGTTACAAGCACTTCTTTGCCTTGAAAGCTTCATACAATCATGTCCATCAAAGTATGAGAGCATGTACTTGAATGTACATTCATTTGGAATCACATCACGACGCACTTACATCAAATCATAGATGTTGAGTGCCCCTGAAGCTCTTGCTTTGGATCAGGATTTGATGAATAAGGACATTGGCGGCTTTTCGCTCGATCAGGTTGGGGGAAACACGTCAGCAGATGTTTGAATCAACGAGAGCTATTAACGCTGATGTAAACACCTAGTTGATGGAGATCGCTGGACTGTCGTGTGCATGCGCTCTCACCCAAGTATACGATCGAGCTACGTTTCCTCGTGTGCTGGTAATTGCTGGTCCAGGTATGTTTCTCGTTGAACCAAGGCTTGCATACATGTGATACGACAATTTATTTTTGTCACCTTATAGGAAACAATGGAGGTGATGCGCTCGTCGCTGCCAGGCATCTGTTTCACTTTGGGTATAAGCCGACCATACTATACCCAAAGCCAACACAAAAGGACATTTACATTGTACGATACGATGCTATTTTAACTGCAATGTGCCACTGATAGCAATCCCTTTTTGCTGCTACTGAAGGGCCTCGTCAAGCAATGCAAGAACCTCGACATTCCATTCGTGGATTCTGTGGATGGTGCTATTGAGAATGCTGATGTTGTGCTCGATGGAATCTTTGGTTAGTACACGAAATACACCTGATTTTTGTTTTGTGCTGAATTGTATGGACTTTACAGGATTCAGCTTTAGTGGAGACATTAGACCTCCTTTCGACAATATCATCAAGACTCTGAAGAAGTCAAGTATTCCCATTGTTAGTATTGACATACCTTCAGGCTGGGACGTCGAAAAGGGTATTTCATGTTTCACACGTGCGGATGCTACTATTTTGACACTTCCATTGTAGGAAACGTGGTTTCGAAAGGACTTGATCCTGAAATGTTGATTAGTTTGACTGCTCCAAAGCCTTGTGCACTGCACTTTCGAGGCAAACATCATTATCTTGGATTAAGGATTGTACCTCCGTTCATTGATAAAAAGTATGGACTCAACCTGCCAGAATATCCAGGTATTGAGCAATGTGTTCGTTTGCCTAGCAGTCTATGAAGAGGAGTTTTGAATGGCAGAGCAACAATTGTATTCAAATATTCGATTTCTTTGCATATCTATATATATTTGTTTGCGATTCTATATGTCAAGCGAGTTTTATATTTTACACCATCCATCTTGATCTCATCATAACACACCCATAAAGCGAGTCACATTCACAAAAATTAGTCAATTTCAGTGCCGTCACGCCTACTATAAGTGATACCAGCAGCTTCAATATCATCCACAACCCCATCAGGCAGCACTCCAATAACCTTTATGGCATACAGCCCCCTCGTGAATTTATCCACCCGTTGCCACCTCGCCACCCAACTCTTTTCGGGATTCAGCATGGCAATCATACCCTCGAATCTTGTAGACGTGCATTCAGCGACTTTTTCATCTGATCCTCGCATAGCGAGTACTTCTTCACAGTTGGGACACCCATGACGACGGAATTCTTTATCCTTTTGTATTATAGAGCAGAGGAGACATGCTCGTAGGCCTCGTCGGTCGGCTGGGATGAAGGATTCACGGGCTCCTGCTGCTGATGAGGCTGCTGCTCCTCCTGTGCGTTTGGAAGCGGATGATGGGCGAGATGGGCGTTCTTCTTCCAGGTCGTCATCTTCGAGGTTTTCACCACCAAAGTCTTCGTCTTCCATGTCGTCGTCGTGGTCGCTCATGTTCCTTATAGTACGTGTACGGTTGATGTTTTGAGTTTTGAGCGCAAGAGCAATTTGAGGGGCAATCGTACCAGTTTTCACAGAGACCTGAAAAGGAGAAGCTATGGACCAGACACGTGTATTTACGTGAACATGTACTATTCGAGGTGCTGATATTGCTATTTAAATCAAAAGTACAATCACAAGTGACAAAATCGGGACAGATCATGATTAAACAATGCAGGTTCTTCAAACCAGCAGCCGAAATGATGAATTCTTTGGAATTTTGTTTGCATTATCCTTATACTCAACCTCAGTGCTTCCAAAAATGAAGATTGACGACGATCGAGCGAATAGAATGAAGTCCAGTCCAATTAGTATTATTGTGGGAAATAAAAAGCGCTTTCTTCCAAATCTTAGGCCAAAACTCAGACATATCAAAGAGCATTAGAAAATTTATACCTCAAACCAAGACCTGCTGGAGTTGTCCCCGTGTTCTCCAACACCAAACCAAGGTCAGCCATTCTTTGAGTAGTAGCTATAAATCCATTATATATTTTTGGAGGTATTTCAGATAATCACTTCCTTTAAATAATGTATAAACTATTTACACTGACATGACAGCTTCTTTCTATACAACCCACCCTAAGTAATAACACCCCTTTGCTTCCCGGTGGATACAACGACGGTTTCCTGATGTCTACTGATCACCTCAAACAGTCATATGGCAGATCTATGAAGTAAATCATCGTTGTAAGTGTTTCGGTTGCTGACTTCTACAGTTGTTTTGGTATGTATTTGGGATATGCGGCATTATGGGTAGTGGTAGTCGACTCCTATCTAAAACTAGAGCTGCTCGGATCCACAGTGGTATAGGAGTGGTTTTGGCATACCGAATGAGCGAGTGACTAAAGTTTGCTGCTGTTACCATGGTGAGAATGTGTTACTTCACGAGTTTTTAAACTGTGATTTGAATGAGAAGCAGTGGCTTCCACAGCAGCAGCTATACAGAGGACTCTAGAATTTCCTGGTCGACTTGGGATACTCGAATGTCGGTGAATTTCAAGTACGGTTGATTTTCGTTGAAAATGTTCTATTTTGGACGAGTTTGATTGGGGTGAGAGTGTCCCAAGCGCAAACAAATCAAGGTCAAAACTGTTTGAAAACGGTAAAAAGCATTTAAAGAAAGCAAATGCACATGCATATTCCTTTTTACAAGGTTGTTATTACAATCCCAAATCCTTCTTCATGGCAGCGAATTCACGCTTCACCATTGGCGTCACTAGTATACCAGCGAGATCTTTCGACAATTTGCGATAGCCCTATACATGAAACAGCCAAGTTACATCAAGACTGACAGGACCAAAAATCGACGAAGCACCGCTTACATCAGACGAGAAATGCTGTCCATCAATCCAATACAGTTTATCTCGCTTGTACTCAAAGCTCGATAAATCCAATCCTTCCTTCACGAATGCAAGATTGTTGCCAATGTAATCACGAATCATATCGTTTCGAATCATTATATGATCTGATT
This sequence comes from Synchytrium microbalum, assembly GCF_006535985.1. Lineage (NCBI taxonomy): Eukaryota > Fungi > Chytridiomycota > Chytridiomycetes > Synchytriales > Synchytriaceae > Synchytrium > Synchytrium microbalum. Next base: position 9,668 of record NW_022158377.1, read on the forward strand.
CTGTTTGTCCACGTGGTGATATGTATGAGAGGAATGTGTCCTTGCCCATGTCTTTTAGGACTCGACATATTGCGGCAATGTTTTCTATTGTCTTTTCTGGTGATAGTCCTTGTCTATGAGGAGTCCGGTGTGTTAGTGACGTGCTTCAGATGTTCATTAAAAGTGTAGTTGACAGGATTTCTGTTGTTACTTGGAGTCGTTCATTCCCACAAAGAGACAGACAATTTCTGCCCTGTCCAGTTGTTTCAATTTGGTGAGGTACTTTCGAGATGTGCTGGTACCGCTCTATCCGATGGAAAAGGAGTATCAGACGACCGCTGCAGTATTTTTTCGCTCGCGGAGTCAAACGAAAAGAACTCATACTGACAATCTCTGACAAGGGTAACCAATCTTCAGATGTACTGCCATTCACTCCACAATTGTAGACTTGCCACGCATGCCTGAGCTTTTCATTCCGCAGACTGTTGGATAGATGTGTTGCGAGCCCTACGTGTAAATTGGGAACGATCAGTATAAGCCATTCATGAGCTCAAAACAGAGCGTGGAATGCGTACCTGGAACTTGACCCAGAGTAACGTAATCGCCAGCTCCATAAGCTTTGAAGGAGACAATATGTGTTTGAGACCCTTTTCGTTCAAAGCAGACTGATCAAATCATGATTACCTGTATCATCACCTAGAAAATAGTGTGATCAGAGTTAGCAATTATAGCAAAAGAATAGACATCATCACCAACTCGTAACATACCAATGATCAAGATACTATGAAAGTACTTTCCATACGACGAAGTAGAGACAGGCATAGCCGAGAATAGAAACTAATGAATGTTGTTCAATACTTCAAATCGTGTCCTGGTTCAACACAACACAGAGATGACATTGAGATGGTTGTAATCTTACATGTGAGATTGAGATCCAAATGCTTCGTAGGGCGATATGTAGCCACGTCCAGATGCTCATTGTAGGCTTGGCCATATTGCCTGGAAAACAAAATGACGCGTCTATTGTACTAGAATGGCATGTAGTGGTTAGCTTTGCTTGAAAACTCGAAATCATTCAAACTATCCAGTCAATTCGAATAACAGCGCTTACAAGCTAGTTCCAATGGCGCCAGTTTGGATACCGCTCGAGTCGAATCCTGCAGTACGTTAAACCTTTCTTTCTGGATCTGCAGTATGGAGCTTAACTGTTATTTCGTTTGTAGGTTTGGAACAAGGTGAGATTCAAGCAAAAGGGAACTTACACTCCGGAATATCCAATGATTTTAATATTTCGCCAATTTGGGCGAAATATACTAGTATATCGCTAATTTGGGCGTCAATACGGATTCATGGTGCTATTCTGACATTTGGGGTATGAACGAATGTCCAAACGAACACCCCCCTTTGAACTGGAACTCGCCCTGAACGATCGCAACTCTATTAGGCCTCGATGAAGACATATTACAGTTTGTTCCAAAACCAGTCATTGCTGTGTTGCTGTTGTTTCCCGTGACGGACAAGGTTGGCTGCCTCTTTACTGGATATTGACGATCGTTGTTTCGACTGTCTGCAAGCTCTCTCATCACATGTTATTACTGCTAGTACGAACAATATCGACGAGAAGAAGAAGCAAAGATCAAAAAGAATGGACAAACTGTGAGCGACAAGATCTGGTTTACAAGGCAAACAATAGAAAATGCATGTGGGACGATTGGATTACTACACAGCCTGGCAAACAATTCTGATGTCCTCCAAGTCGAAAAGGATGGGGGGTTGTCGCGTATACTTCACAGGACAGGAACAAAATCGGCAGATGATCGAGCTGAAGAACTAGAGAAGGATCAAGATCTGGCCAAAGCTCACGATGAAAGTTCTCGAGAAGGCCAGAGTGAGGTAAGCGTCAGTGTTACTTGATTGTCCAAATGCTTCGTGGAGCTTATTATTTACTCAGGTGCCGGATGCTGAGGAAGACGTGGATTTGCACTTTGTATGCTTTGTCAAACAGGACGAGTGCTTATACGAACTCGATGGAAGGAAGCCCTTTCCGATAAATCATGGCCCGTGTACAGATTTGCTCAAAGGAGCTGCGACCGTGATACGTCAATTCATGGATCGCGAACCTGAATCTGTCAACTTCAATATGATATCGTTGGGGGGAGTTCCTGCTGACGATTGAAGAAATTGTATGTTGCTTTATATATTGTTCATAGCGTACTCTATAAATGACGATGATTTTGAACCAAGTTGCGTAGTCTCGGTTTACAGGTCGTGTGAGGGAAGGGCGGCAAGTTCTGGTGGTCTTCGAGGTGTAATTGTCACGTAGTTGTCACGTAAGTGTAGTAGATTGTTCTTTCATAATAAAGTCATTGATTACAGTGGTTTGTACGTTCCTTCTAACATACACCACATAGACCTTTCAACCGGATACATATTATAGAGGACCATAATACATCCGCTCCATTTTCATACTCTCTATTTGTCAATAGCACCACTGTCAACACACAATCAAGCAATAAGATGGCATCCTTTTTCAAAAAGGATAAAAAACCTACGGATACAGGACCAAAGGTAAGTGCTGGACTGACTATCTTAGATCAATCGTCATTGCCTGTAGCTAACATCGGCAATCCCCAACAGATTATGATGCAAAATGAGCAGGCATGTGTTTCGACATTTTGCGGCAGTCGATGATACGTGGTCAAATATATCTAACTCCGTCAACCCATTAATTTGGATATGTATCTAAACTCGTTTACAGGCATATCGAGATTGTACGTACTCGAGGCTTTTTTGGCATGGTCCCGTCTTTGTCAAACTCCACAATTGCACAGCAAGACCTGAACGACTTACACTTCTAATTTAGATTTAATGGCAAATATCATTCGAGATATCGACACACTCGCTGGTAACGGTTGGATAAGTCCAATGACTCAGCAAATGGTCAGATCCCTTTGTCGCAGCTCATATGTTGGCTTCACTTCAACTCATTCGCCATATTCACATATTAGCTCAACGACAACCTCGAACTGGAATCAGCAAATCCTCCAGGCTACGCTCCTAGCGCTTCTTCTTCATCGTTTAGAGGACCACCACCTGGCAGTGTCGGAGGAGGAGGGAGAGCCATCATGCCACCCGCACCAGGGCTGCCACCTAGAGGCGTTCCCAACGCAGGTCCCAAACCTGCTCTGCCGTCAAGGAATACAGGAAAGGCAGGATCAAATACAGTCTCTGCCATACAAGATTTTGGCACTGGTGAAGATGGGGATTTGGAGTTTAGGTTTGGTGAGACCATTAGTGATGTCGAAGAAGGTAGGCAAAAATATCATTATCTTTTGTTTGTTGTATCTTTTTTCTTCTTGCGAACTGTGATTCACCAACGCGATATTTTATATAGTGGATGAGAACTGGCAAGTCCTTTAATTCTTCGTCCTTGCAATGTTACATATCTAGCAATGAGCTATAACCTTGCTTTTCAAATAGGTATCGTGGACGAATTGGTGCAAGGACTGGAATATTCCCAAAATCCTACGTTCGCTAGAGTTGATGCAAAAATTATTATTGATGCTGCTTATTGTTTAAATAAAACTGATTTCGAGAGACAAAATATTTCTTGTGTCGTAGTTTATCTAGCTCTGAAAATGCCCGTCAAAGGTGGAGGTTTGCTGCAGTCACGCTTTTGACAAAAAGCTTCAAAAAGCCTAACGTTTTGTCAAGTACACGACATGACAGAGCTGTCCAAGCTCGCAAACTCCATACCAACATGGGCTTGGGCCATAATCGGTGCCTATGGGCTCATCACTCTATTGAGACAGTTGACAAAAAAGCCTTCGGACGCAACAGGCTTCTTTGAGTGGCCGATAGTTGGTATGTCGCTAATTGTTCCGCAGAAGGCATAATAAAATCTAATCAACTTAACGTAGGAAACATGCCTCAGCTCAAAAGACCCAGTAAGTCGTCTCATCCTTTGCAAAACATTCCAAACATCATTGTTGGGCTTTTAAACCAACCGGCCAAGCTGGGCCACCGAGGAGTCTAGAGACATGCTTATTTGTGAATTTGATCTACGTTCCATTCAATCGTTTCTAATCGTACGAATTTGACACCTTAGCTCGACGTGCCCAATTTATGTTGGAGGTATCGTTAGCTCACGGCGCAGTCTCCAAGGCCACTGTAATGGGGAACCAGTCTATTATTGTATCCGATGTTTCCGTAAGATATTGTTTCACCTTCTTTCACACATCACAACGCCCACACCTTACAACTGACTAGATTGTCAAGCGGATCTTGCAAACCGAACAACAAGATTGGAGTCGCGGTGGTAGCTCAGAGATCCTTTTTGGTGATATTGCTGGTGGCCTGATTCTTCAACCAAATGGCGAGAGTTGGAAGGAAACACGTAAATTCTTTGATCCCAATTTCAATGTGCCTACGATCAAAAGTTATACTCCCATGTAAGCTGAGTATGGGTATCTGCCACTCTAATTGCTTTCTGTGAAGCTTATCTAATCAATGACGTTCTAGCGTCCAAGGAAGAGTAACCAAGCTCATCACATGGCTCAACACACAATCAAAATCTCCAGACAATACCGTCAAAGGTCCTGGAATTGAGTTGCAAACCGTCTTTCATGGCATCACATTCGACATTATCGTCATGATATTACTAGGATATGATCCAATGTCTGTAGAGAAAGGTGGTGAATCTGTGCACGTGCATGCATGGGAACACTGCTTAATGTCATTAACTAGACGCTCGCCATATCTCAAGACTCAGTACTGGAAGTATTGGAAAACAAAGTCTGTGGTTGAGTATGAGCGACAGTATAAACTATTGACGGATCTAGTTCTCGACCGTCGCCGCTATTATGAAACGAATGGAGTCAAGGACTCGGATGTGGATATGATGGCTAGTTTTATTAGGCGCATGAAGCAAGATCCGTCTAGCATTCCAGAGTTTTTAAGGACGAGTGAATATGAGTTTACGCGGCATTATGTGACGATGATTTTTGCAGATAAGTATATACTACTCCTTTTGTTTTGATCTGGTCAATGAGTACTTACCTTTGGTTGTTTTCTCTTGTCATTTTACGGCACGACACGACGGCTTCCACGTCGCTATGGGCCCTCGCATTCATGCTCATGCAACCAGAATGGAAGATAAAAGTCTACAATGAGATCAAAGACGTGCTTGGAGACAACACGCCAGCGACATATGAGGCTCTGGACACCATGCCAATTTTATCGGCTGTCGTGAAGGAGACGCTTCGTTTACGGCCTTCTGCACCCGTTTTGGTATAACTTGTTTTGTTGTATGCTGCACGTTTTGACTCGAGGAATCTGATCGTAGTTCTCAATGATCGTAAATTTCAACACTCTAGAATCGCGTTACTGCAGTCGACAAGATGTATGAATGGAAGGATAAAGATGGAAGTACTAAAAGACACTTTGTGGCAAAGGGAGCTGATACAGGCTTCCAGCCCTACGTGGTCCAATTACATCCTGACAACTACGATAATCCGACTGCCTTTGATCCGAGTAGATGGCTGGATAGTCGTGCCAAGACGTACGACACGTACGCATATGTTCGTAAGTCATGACAGAAGTAAAGTAAATTATGTTTCAACGTAGGTTTTTTTGTTGAGCTTCAAATTCTACCTAGCATTTGGCGGCGGTCCTCGTAAATGTCTTGGTAACGATTTCGCAGGATTTTGCAAACATTCATTGCCAATCTCACACACCTCTGACATAGGCGAGAAGCTGGCCTTGTTTGAAGTCAAGATGGTGGTAGTTGGTGTTTTGAGAGAATTTGATGTCTCGCTGGTGGAAGGACATGTGTGTGATTTCATTACAGCGTAAGACCTTGTCAAAGTTCTCTCGAAAGAAGGTTGCTTTCTTTTAACGACGCTTCTACTTGCTTTCTAGTCCGACTATGAGAATGGTGAATGGGTTGAAAGTTGCCATAACGAAACGATGAGCTTAAATTTCAATAGTAGAGGATACTCTATTTGTTGTTTGTCACTAATTGAAAATACAGATAAATATCACTTTCATACTTCTAATAATTGTCCCTTGTCATAAAAATAATCCTTGTAGTAGTAATCGTCCTTCATGAGTTGCTGTCAAGCAGAATTTATAAATTACGTTTATTTACGAGATCGAACCATTGGTTGAGCGATTGGTTTTGGTGTGAATGACTTTGTACCCTTTCCAAACTTTGCAGAGTGACGAGTCTGGATTTTCATGATGGTTTCCATATCACTGTTATGTTGGCGACGAGCAGAGTGCGTAAGCTTCTTGGTCTGTTTAAGATGATAAGATAATGAGTGCTTTTCATTTCTCAAAGACAAGCGAATGCCTATGTCGTCGTCAGTTGCGCCACTGGCGCAAATCGTAAAGATAAGCTGAGTTCACCACCAAACTTAAAGAAAAAGGAGGCTCGACTGGACAAAACGAAGTTCATCCAATGTCTAATATGACCGATGCCACAACCTACCTCATTCAACTCAGCCAAAGTGGCCAACCCCAAAAGCGCAGAAGTTTGGTGAGAAGTAGGAGCCCTGTTCGGCCTAAGCTGCACTATACCACTACTCGTTTTAGATAAGGATTTCGGTTTCGGGTTTCCTGTGGTTATAATAAGGTGTATGCCTTCAATGACATCGTTCTCAATGTTGATGCTGTCGTTGAGGGTTTCCTCGATGTGGTTTTGCACGGAAGGCCTGGAGACTACCTCCCAGTCATGTGCTTCGTCTGTTTTGATTTCCAAGTCGGTATTAGTATCGGCATCTATTTCTTCTTCGTTGGGCTTTTGGGTGAAAACTTTGGCAAAGTATGAAAACATTGTTTTTCCTGTAGGTAAAAAGAGTGAAGTTAACAAGGTATTCTTGAATGTGATCAATATCGAAAGCAGCACACCTTCTTTTATCTGCTATCGTACGGTTATATGTGTGATTTGGGCAAAAGTGTTTTGGCAATATGTCCACCTGATTAGATTAGGTGATTGGTAAGCACAGCAAAACAACAGCGCGAGGCAAGGAGTTTGACGTACTTTCTGGCAGAGTATGTAGTATTATAGAAGGTAAATATATGGGATAACGTGAAAACTATTTTGACTATTTTGAAATAACACTCCACATTGTGCTTTTCTTTTTCAACGTGGGCCAAAAAGACGCGAAGTAGAGCCCACTGACGAAGCTGATCCAATAGCGCTTTCGGATGCAAGAGATGAAGCAGTAGTTACAATAGAGTCTGGTCTCTTTCTCATCTCGCTGCTCTTGGGAGGCAGCGAACTGGGCTCGACCACTGAGACTGGCCTCGACGCAACAAAGCTTGATTCACGTGAGAGTTTGGTCCTGACTGACATGTATAACGGATTGTCCTTGTATGATCCATCGTAGATTGGATTACTCTTCAGTATAATCGGTGGTGGAGGACTCTCCTTTCCCAAATCTGGCAATGATATTGACGACGATGTCGAATTTAGAAGAGCACCCTTGCTCAAGCTCTTACCGAACTCGGGTCTGTCCTTTGTGTAAACTCGGAATGTCTTGAACATTGTTATCCAGGCTGCGGTTTGTTTCCATCCTCTGGCTGCAAACCAGACACAGAGGAGCGCCATTGAGAGAGAGCTTGTCACCATTGATGCCATTGTGAGTACGTCTCGACTTGTATCAGTGTTGTAGGATGAGGATTGAGCCGCCAAGAAGATGAGGGATATGACTTGAAGCAGAGCGGTTGTAACGTTGACGTGATTGTCATTTGCAGACTCGTATGGCTTGATAATCAATATACCAATAGCCCTATAGAGTTGGAATTAACATGGTGGAAGGAAGAAAGAAGCAACCGCTCAGCCGTGGCTGCATACCATGCTAAATTGAGCACAATTTCTGAACACAATTGAACGAGAGGTAGCTGACCCAATGTTGCCAAAAACACACCGTCAATAATGTTCTTGGCAAGTACGGCACATGCTAGATAAACTAGCTCTCGTTTGAAAGAGGAATAAAGATATCCATATTTGGACCTAAGACAATAAAAGTGAGAAAGCTATTCCTTCAAACTTCGCTGCTCATTAAACCTACCTAATAGCTTTTTCTTCAAACAACTCATCATTATTGTATTTGGCGACAATCAAGTAACTCAAGTAAAGTGTCGGCACAAGATCCAATAGGAGTAATACTACAGCGGCCAGAGCTGTAAGCCACATTGGGCAAATCGATGCGAGTGTCAACTATATATAACACAAAAACTTTAGGTCGTTATAAATGAAAAGGGCAAGGACGTTCAATTCAAATTCATCTTTGATATCTGACCTGATAGATAGCAACCGCCGTAAGCTGAAGATGTGAGAATGAAAACACAATCACCAACAAAGCAACATAGTAGTCTATAATGCCATGAGCATGTCTCGACAGCCATCTTGGTAGTAATTGATGCTTTTTCAGCTCAAGCAAAACGACCTTCAGTGCAAACATAATGGCGGTCAAGATGATCATGACGCACACCATTCCGGTCACTGTGACGAGAAAGAGCTGCTCCGGACTTATCCCTGCCATATAAGCATATTTGCCAAGAGACCAGTTTCCGGTTGTGCTGTTGCCTAACGAGTATGAAGCAGTCGATAGATCGGATATCAAATCACGTTTTCGAAGCGTCGTGACACTGGACGAGTTAACATATGCGCCACTTCCAGAATCCAACACGGATGGTATTAGAGCTTGAGCGGCTGATACGGTGAATCCCATTGGGAAAGTGAATGTAGACCATTGAAACATGTTGGAATATATGGCGTAATATCCAGGAACTGTTATCGAAAGCATGTTGGTTTGGGCAACGAATTGCATCATTGTCACCAGTGGAGCCAATCCAAGCGTTGTCACAGTACCAGTAATATGACTTGCGATTACAGTTCCGCCAATGGCACTTTGGGCTATCGACATGACAGATACAGTAACCACAGTTCCGACCGAAATCGTGGTAATCAATGGTGAAATGTGGGTCATAGAAGTCAATGAGTCGTTTCCGAATATCGTTGTTGGAGCTGATATCACTGGTGTCCATGTTCCATTCAAAACTTCAGTCGTTGCGTTTATCACGGAGCCGACAAAACTCAATGGTCGGACTCCAAGGGTGATATTGACAAACAGAGAATCGGAGGTATCTCCTTCTACAGTCTTGGCTGTAAAGTACCAAATGGAGTTTGCTGACGAGCATGATTCGGTAACCGAAGATAGATCAAGCGTCGCATTTCCAGTTCCGTTAACTGGTGTAATTTCAAAGACACCGAGGTCAACGGTTGTTGTTTGAGACGATGGGCCACATAGCTCGACGAGAGTAAAGTTTACAGAAGTACCCGTCGCGTCGAAATGGCTCATATTCAAGGCTACATTCACCAGCTCGCCGGTGTATATCGCTCCACTTCCTCGCTGTTTGCAAGAAAGCAGCATGTTATCTGGTGCTCAAGTATCGAAGTCAGACCCAATCGCTTTTCACTTACTCTCAAAAATGACAGGTATCGGTTTGTGTAGGAAAATCCAGTTGATGTGGTTATCGTCTGTTCTGAGTTGGTAATCTTCAGGAAAGAATCATAACATCTTGGTAGCAGACTTCCACTGGCAGCTGCCAAGGAAAGTGTTACATCCATAGTTGTATTTGTTGGATCGTATTCAGCAAGTGTGATGCTGCCTAAAGTTACTATGGCACCACCCGAACATCTTGTTTGATCCAGCATTACTGTGAGTGGGAAATCGACTCCATCAATTGTACTGAGATAGACTGCATTCATTATGACTCGAATAGAATCTCGATTTGCATCACCACTCATTGATGTTGCTGGCAAAATCGCCAGGCTAGGCATCGAGTTTCGAATGGTTATGACACCTCCCAAAAAGCTTATGGTGTGAAGTCCGTCGAAGAATGTTGCTGTTATGGGACAAAAGGCTCCAGCTTGCAAGCCATGCGAATTTGGTGTCAGATCGACGTTGAATGTGGCCGCATACGTTGTATAGTTGAATCTACATGAAGGACTTAGTTTCACAAGTGTACGGTGTTGAAATCCAAACAATATAATTACTTAGAAACTTGAAGAGACAGTCCATTCGACGTGCAGTTTCCACCAATTGATAAAGTCAGGAAGCTACTGGCAAATCTGGAGCCAGCGTCTGTCGAGAATGTGACTCTCATGCTTTGATCAATGAAGATGGGAGCAGCGTGTGAAGCAGCCACGACCAAAGATACAGGAGATCGTACATTGAATGTCCAAGAAGCAGGAATACATAGCGTCAGTGGCACACACATAGCTGTAACCTTAACTGTTCGACAATTATTGAGGAGAGGGATACTACTCAATGGATACGATATGGCCAAAGATTGGCTAACGTTTGTAGCATTCAATGTTTGACTCCGCACTGACAAACTGCCATCCGGTGTCCCATCACAAAGAGAAGTTTGCTGCCATATCTGAACCTGGTTAGTTCCGACTTGAGCTAAACTAGTTCCAGAAAGAGTTATCGATGGTGCTACATCTCCCATATCGTAAAGCGCAGTGCTTGCAGACATGTTCAATATGGCTCCAAACCAAGCTACTCCTGATACTGACGCACTGAGTTCTGGTCCAATATAGCTGGTGATTGAGTAATTGAAGGAACTTTGGCTTGTGTAGTTTTGCAAGTATGCGGCGATCAGAGCTGCTGACGTCGCGTTGATAGAATATGGAGCACCAGTGGATTGGGTGACGTTCGCCACTGATACAGAGCTTATTAAAAAGTTGGTCCATGGTGATATACCGGCTTGAACTGAAAATGTCATCGAGAAAGATGGATTTTCAGAATCGGAAACGTCTGAGGTTGCCGTGACATTGAATGGTGTGTCCATTCTCAAAACATCTGTTGACAGTGGCGACGTGATGCCAAAATGTCTTGCAATCAAGGACACATAGACGTATGCTTGATGCTGCAAAGATCCGCTGGTTACACCAATCCGCATGTTCGAGCAGGGAATGACTAGACTGGAGTAGTTTGCAAAATTCCACCCAGCAGAACTTCCAAACTGCAGTGTCATGTTTTGAATCGACACCCCGGAAGTGGAAAGGATTGGTGCAGATGAGACGAGAAAACTTGAGCCACCACATCCGGTTTGATCAATGCTCAAGGTCAAGTTGGTATCGAGTAAGCTGATAGCATTGGACGAAACAGCCACGTTCAATAGTGCTAATTGAATCGAGTCAGATAAAGCATTCTTAACGAAAACAAACCCAAACCTACTAGCAACAGTCATGTTTGGTCTGCTCAATCCAAGCGAGATTTGTGGTTGCGGTCTCACGTTGAATGGACCAATGACTATTGAATTCGCCGATGACACATTCTTGGCAGACATTGACACTGTCAACGTACAGGCTTTCCCCACTGTCCAATACGTTGAGAATGATGTCATGTTCAGGGAAGCGATACTAAATGAACCATCCATGGCAGAAGACAGTGTCCTGTACATATAGAAGGTTAAGAAGCCCCAGAAATTGTCCGTTTTCGATATTGTCAAAGAAACTTACATTCCCTCAAATGATGCAACCGATGGCCTCATCGCTGGTGCACAGCCAGGCGAAATTGTTACATATGTTGTAAGAGTCTGCATGCTGATCAACGAAATGTTTGTATTCAACCTAGGAAATTCAAAACTAGGTAAGTGCCTACATTCGTTTCAAAACACCCGTCCGACTTACGTCAGAAAATACTGGCTGTTAGTCCACAACTCTGGAGCTGCATTCGCTCCTGCTCCTGGTACCAGTACTGCAGAAGTCAATCCAATGACAGCAGTACCGTAACTGCCAGTTCCAACAGCAGTCGTGACAGATATTTCTGGTCCAACGACAAAATTCATGCTGTAGTTTGTCAATGTTCCTGGTGTACAATATGCAGAATAGTACGGTTGTACTGAAGTACCAATACTCCAACTTGCAGTTCCTGCAACAGCCTGTGTCAAGTTCTTCGATCCCAGATAAATGGGACCACTCCATGTCGGATACGGACATTGGAGACTGATGTATGGGTCTAATGTAGGACTTTCAATGGTTGATGCATTGAATGTTACGTTCACATTTATGGCCTGATCAAAGCGTACTACTGTAGTCGAAATAGGGTTCTGGATTTGCAGTGATCTAGCCACGAGGTTGAACGTTGGAGACTGCGCCTGTACAAATCCGTTATTCGTACGAATTATAAAGTTCATGCCATTGCAGATGGGTGGAATGACACCAGCCAGCCATGATGTCTGGTTTCCAAACTGTATCGTCATGTTTCTTGTTCGGGATGCTGAGCTGTATGATTCGCTCAAAGGAAGAGTGTAATCCCAGTTTGTAACTCTAATGATGGACCCTCCACACGCCGTTGTATTCAGATCCGTAATCAAAATCTTGTCCAATGGATTCCAAGCGTTGGTCAGCACAGTTATTTTCAGAGCTGTGGCATACGTGATGGTGTTGGACGACAGCGAGATCCCGATTGCCGGCACTGGTCTCACCATTACATTTGTAATAGGGTATGTGGCGGTAGTTCCGATCAAGATACTCTGTAAATAAAACGACAGTGTCGTATTCGGTCCCACATAGTTGGAATTCGTCAATGTAAAAGTTCCAGACAGTGATGTGGTGGTGAGCAGAGCCCCCGCTATTGTGAACGCTGTATTTAGAAGTCCCTGAGCATCGTTCGAAATTTGGAGGTATATGCTCGGAAGGAGGGATAATATCGTGTCAGTGGTCAACCTAAAAAAAAGAAAAAATTATCAAATCAAATCACCATGAAAGACCATTCGCGCTCTTACGTGACTTGATACTGAGTGCCTAAATATAAAGGAGTGACAGTCGTATCAATCGTGTTCCATGACACAGAAGAAATCTTTGCACTGTCGACGATATGAAATGATGTTACCCCCACAAGCAGCAGTATCAGCCACCATGTATAGGAGGCCTCCAGCAAGTTCATCATCATTTCGCCAAAAGCTGGAGATGGCTGCGGGAATTGTTGGCTAGTTGCCCTTTAATTTTTGAGAAAAAACTCGGGGTCAAAGGTTAAAAATCCCGTCATGATTCAATATTCGGAGATATTGGTTTTCGGTCAAAACTTAGGGTCTGGAAAACTCTCTTGATGTCGTCAGTCATGAGATTGAATGAAGTTTTGGTTCCTACTTTGTCGCTTTCGTCTGGTGCGTGTTCTTCAATTGTGCAGAGTGGTATGTCAGATTGTGAGGTTGAGATGCCGCAATAACCAATTGTTTAATAACGAGAGAGTTTACGAGTACTCAAGAGCGCCCACTATCACGTATTGTACAAAACCAAGTCAACACAGAGTTCTAGCAACCAATTGATATATGCACACGTGTTCAAAGCACCGAGTTTTCTATCCATTTTCTGCAAAACGGGTTGGCCCACATAAACTATAGTGATTACCATAGGTATATTTGTTTTGACCTCCATTTCATACAATCTATATTATGATGATACTGGGATAATAACGCCTCAAGTGCTGTTTTCAACCATCGGGTGTCTCGAGACCGAATCCAACGTTTCAGACATAGAAACCACACTTTCTTGGGTCAATAGAGCTCTGGCAACAGACCGGCTCATGGATTGTAATGGACTACCCTTCTCATAATTATCTAGTCGTTTTCCACGCGTATAAACCGAGATGTACGTTGATAGCTGTGAGTAGCCGGATACAAGCATCCACATGATTATGATTACGGTCGAGAGACCAGAGACGGCCATTGAGCTTATCGTGAGCCCATCACGGACATAGTTTTGCGGCACGAAGGGGGCTGCTTGGAAGGCAAGCAATATCAGCGATATCGCTTTGCATACTGCTACCCAAAAGTTTGCTTGGTTGTCGAATCTGGTGTCGTAAGGCTTTAAGACGAGGATGGATACTGCCCTGTGGGTAGAAATTGGGGATAATTTGAGTTAAGGCGTTAGATTCTAATAATCTTCTGCGTTATGAAGGACGGGATGCTCACCATAATGTTGCTGAAGCAATCTGACACGATACTTGAGCTATTGGCAACTGTCCCAATGTAGCGAATATGGTTCCTGACAGAATATTCCTAGCCAACACAATAGCCGCAAACCAGACCATGTCCATCTTCAAATTCGTATAGAGATATCCAAAGCGAGCTTTGAGGGATGGGTCTTTGAACAAGCGATCAGCAGAGTAATGCACAGTTATCATGAAGGTCAACAGAGCGCTGGGTAGAAAATCAACGACAACGAGCACAGCAGCTGCCATAATTGTAAGCCAAGGCGGACAGATAAGAGCCAGTGTTAGCTGATAAATCGTGACGGCGGTTATCTGCTCATGCAAGACTGCGAACACGATGATCATGGTGGCTAATGAAATTTGGTGAGAGGTCTCGTTCAGTTGGAGTTGCAGTACATATACATATGACGTACCAATGTAATAATCAGCATATCGACTCAGGATTTTTTCAATCTGAACTGGAAATACCAATCTCAATAAGAGCAAACATACAAAGAGGATCCCAGCAATTCCAGTTATTAGCGCCAAGATAACACCCATGCCTCCCAAAGTCACAAAAAACAGTTGCTCAGGAGCAATGTTAAGGAAATACGCAAACTTGGCAAGACTCCAGTTGGAAGTTGCATCAGAAGGAGCTGAATAAGATATCGAGCTGCTGTTGAGATCTCGCCTTCTTATCTTCAGTCTTTCGGCTGTATCGTCCGTCGAGCTTTTGTAGCCTGAATCCAAGACCGATGGTATCCGATCTACAGCAAATTCCACTACATATGGTAGAGGTATGGTTCCTGTAGACCAAGCAAATAGAGATACGTAACTTGAATCTAATGAGAACGAAGGTGAAAATGTAGAAGACACCGATGAGATAGGTGAATCTTACAGTATCCGGGAGTCGAAATTGTTAGCATGCCAGTGGTCGCAATATTTTGAAGACTCATGACTAGCAGTGATGCTCCGACTGTTCCTGCAGCTCCCACCGCTGCACTTCCCATACTCGTTGATCCACTAACAATAGTTGTACCAACAGATGCAGCAACTCCGACTGTCGTAGTAGAGATAGAGACTGCCGAGATGGTCGAACTTAAATTAGAGATAATTGCAGTGGTTGTAACTCCTGCTGGAGATGTCGCAGGTGCGATGACTGGAGTATAGCTTCCGTTTGATACTGAGTTGGTGGCGCTGACAATCTCTTTTTTCCAAAAAGTGACAACTGAGGTGAATGTGTTGCTAGATGATTCGGTAGCAATAAGAGTGACGTTGACCATACAAGAACCCCCAAAAGACCATGTGTTGATAAAGTCAGACAAATCGACTGTCGCAACGTTCGAACTCAAAGTCGACGAGTCGTTCGAATAGTTCCTATCGGTGCGTTGTTTGAGATATTTGCGTCAACAAATTATATCAAGTTTAGCTTACAGACTGGTATAATTCATTGTCCGAACTCCACAAGTGCCACTTGTTTGCATCGACATTCCCACCGACGTGTAAGTGGTGAGCGGCACGTTCGTGGATACACTCATGGCGTACGATGAGTTGTATGTGAGAGCGGAGACACCAACAGAACCACCATTAGGTATGAATCCCACAGAAGCGATTGTTATAGGGGTCACAAGAGGTGCAGAAGGCACAGGAGGAACGATGCTAACGTTGGTAATAACATAGCTTAACGAGTCTGTACCAGACACACCGTATATCAAAGAAAAGTTAAGAGTAGCGGAAGGCGAGATAAAATTTAACGATGTCAGTGTCAGTGTTCCTGCCATGTTGTAATGCTGGGTTCCTCTACAAAAAGCATATTTTGTCAAGCCAAGAATCAAGAGAGTACAAATTCACAGTCGCGAAATAGTAGCCACACACGTACTGCTGTTGTCCAAGAGTGATTTGCGCAGTGGATCCATTGGCACCCGTGATGACTAATTCGAATATCGGCTGTTGGAGGTTGTGGCAAGTTGTAACAGCACTAAAACGAGTTTTACTGAGTTAAACATAAGAGCAGAGTTCAAAGTTTTTCCTTACGTGACCGCATAGCTAGTATTGATTTTCAAAATAGCATCAGGCGGGGTCAAAATGATACTGGTAAAGTTGCAAGACGCCGAGGCAAACACATAGCTACGTGTGCAAAGGAGTAGCAGCAAAGGCCATATCCTGTTCGGAGCCATCAAGAAAGATAGTTTCAAGCTTAGCCTTGCGAAAAACCGTTCTTACACGTGCGTTGAAATTCGGGGGCGCTGGTCTGATTCACTGGGTTTCGGTCTCCGGAGCTTCTCGACGAGAAAAAATCGGCAGCATTCAGGCAGTTCAGCGGCAGTCTTGCAACAAAATTCCATGTTAACTTCTGTTTCAATTGACACATCCCTGGTTTTACATTTCACAGGCACTTCTTCAAATTGTGATAATAGGACCGGCATCAATATGTGCGCACGTAGAGTTACGACCAGTTCCTTGTTAGGAATATTTCGAGGTCTTTCTGTCAGCTTGCATCTACACGTAAGGCTTGCTCTCAATAAATCCGTGTTTCGTGATGGCCCACCAGGTTTGGTGAATGCTTCGTCAAAGTTACTCTCGACATGTATGGACGAATTATCATAACATAATCTTTCAAAGAGCTTATAGTAGTACCCCCCCCCCC